>NW_026880048.1:0-30272 GCF_032173495.1 Musca vetustissima
AGTCGAGTTCAGCTTTGATTTTTGTTTTATTTTTCTTGTGTGTCTGTCTAGAACATCATACTAAATTTTTTCCTGCGACTTCCTGCGATTCTCGGATTTATGACAATTTTTTGAAAAAATGCCAATTTTGTGTAGGAAGCTTTTTTAAGGTTTTGTTCAAATAAAATTAAAAATTTGTGAATTTTTTTGATATAATTCATCAAATATGACTTGGAATAGATCACAGCATAGCAGATAAGAAAAAAAACAAGTTCAAAATGTCCATCCTAAGGTTCAAGAGTACTGGGTGTGAGTATGAAAATGAGGGATTTAAGTAAGCTGCTCCAAACGTTGATTTTAAACTCATGCACTGAATATACATTTATTCCAAATGTCTTTCTAAATGAAAATTAAAATTACAACGAAATCGGTTGTAAGAGTCTTTTAAAATACCGCAGGTAAAGGGTCCACTTTATGAACCATGGAAAAATATCATTGGTGTAACATTCATATATACACTGTTTTACCTATATTTATGATTTTCGTGGAGGTGGAGTTTATGGACTTTTATTATACCTGTTATGGGGTTTCCAATGACTGACATGACTTCGGATGACTTTATGACTTTGTCATGCGAATTTCGTTAGGGTCGGATACAGGTATCAGTTACGAATGAATGCAAAAATACATATTATTTATAGATTTTTCTACCTATGAATGAAAAATCCGCATTTAACAAATGTTCATTCATAGATTTTTCTCATTCAATAAGTGTCAAAGAACGGGATTATACAAGTTATAAACAAGTGAATAGCGATTTATTTTAGTTCTTAAACAAGTGAAGTGGAAAAATTGTCAATTTTGTACAGAGAGCTCTTTGAAGTTTGGATAAAATCTAAACATGGTTCTGATGTAAAAGAATATATATTAAATAGACTTACTGAGGAAATATTTATTCTTTTCGTGGAATTATATTCTTGGTTCTATATGCCTTCAAGCATACACAAAATATTAGTGCATGGAGCTGATATAATCAAATGTGCAGCTTTGCCCATAGGAATGTTGTCTGAAGAAGCCATGGAATCCAGAAATAAGGACTTTCGGAACTACAGGGAACTGTACACCAGAAAAATTAGTCGTGAGGAAACAATGAGGGATCTTTTTAATAGGTTGCTATTTTCTTCTGATCCAAAAATATCATGTTTGTCTCGTAGTACATCTCATAGCCATCGATATAGTGAGCCACTATCTGAAGAAGTCCTTAAACTACTGGAGGATCCAATGCTACCAACTAATTCAGATCAAAACTCGGATTCTGAATGTGATTAGTATTTAAAAAGTAACGCCTAAATTTTGTAAAATATATATAGTTTAATGTTTTAGATATGTAATATTTACAATAATAAAGATATATATAATAACAATAGTGTTTGGCCTTAACCCACTTTTTACCCTCCAAATGTTTCCGAATTTTTAAAAGAAGCTTCCATTCTAGGAGTACTATTAGTTATAACGAAAAATATTGCTTATTATAAAATATTTCAATTGCCTCAAAATAGTAATTTTCACCTAAAAATTTAAGCTTTTTCTAAAAAAAAATCGGCGCTTAATGGGTTAATAAAAAAAAATTGCCAAATTTTTTCATAAAATACTTAAAATTGTCCATCTAAATCTATTCTTATCCAAAATATCGATAAACATACAGTAAAACATCTACTTTGATTTTCTGCGCGCTAGATCTGCATTTTTTCCCACTGTGGGTCCCCGTCCGAGCACTTCTGGACCCATGTGAAGGTAATAGCAGAATCTGCAGTTCACTGGTCCCATCGTTGCGACTTTCTTCGATTCCCGTAGGACCCGATCGATTTTCCCAGATCACGTTGGGCTCGTCCTACAGTACGTCAACCAAGTTGTTGGTGTCTGCCCGGGTGATGAACCTCACCCATGTGCTTTCTCCCTCTGAATCCGCTTCAGGCCCAACTGACCATCTTCGGATGGATTGTGTCGGGTCCATGCCCCATGTGAATTCTGTTTGGGTCTTCACCAGAAACCGTCCAGAGGTTTTTTGCACAAATTGTTTTTTGAAAAAATTTATAAAAAAAAAATGTAATTGAATAAATATATTTTATTGTGAATTTTGAATAATTAAATTGCAACATAGTGAGATGTTGCAAGGCCGGCGGCAAATGTTTAATCTAAACATATTTTTTATTAATTTCATTCTTTTTGTACGTTAGAATTTGACTACATACTATTTGTATGCATCTTTGTGATTTCCATCACAAATATGCATTGTCAAATTCTAACGAGTGACATCTACGATTAAGCGCCACTTTGCAACTCTCTCGCTTCTCTCGTTGCTTTAAACGTCACTTCACTTCTCGTTTTGGATTACGTCCAGCCATCACAACAATTTTGTAAGTTATATTATTTCCGATAATATTTCTAATTATTATCAATAAAACCCACTGTCAATATTGACAACAAAAATTCTAACTCCTTTTGTTTCATTTATTTTTATTTTTTCATATTGCTACGCAAACAGCACTATCAACCCATATTTAGTTAAGAAGGTATTTCAATGGTCCTTGGAACAGCTCATAGAAAATTTCGATTTCATATAGTCCTAAATTTTGACGTAGGTTTCATTAAAACGCCAGGTTTAGACATTTGTCCCATAAAAGGTCACTTTCGATATTGTGAAGGTTTTGGCCAAATTTTTCAGCCAAGTGGCTGTAATTTATATCGTCTCGTCCCATTTTCGGATGATGAAAGTCCTAACTGAATTTTCAAATCTAAGTGTTTTTATTTGACTATTTCGTTCCCTAGCAGGATAAAAGTCTCTGATATATAACCTGCATTAGCCTGTAATATTTTTAGATTCTAACTTCCGTCTCTAATGTTCAGTTGGTCAAACGCAATTTGGTGCCATAACTACCATTCCGAACATAACAATACTTAATTATTTCCTCCTCTAAAAATTTCGACGTATATCTTTCATTTTATGTATTCCAGTTATATAGCGAAAATATTAATTAGGTAGTATATTAAGCGTTAATGTTTCCCCACTCAAATGTGCATTGTTCCTAATCCAAAACCCAATTAACAAATACGATTCGGAAGCAGCTGCGACACATTTAACTTTTGAATTGAGTTTGCAAATAAAATTTTACATTCCATTTAAAATTTTCAAAGGACCAATGCTTACTTTCCAACAGAAATTTGAGTACATGACCTACTCCATAAAATGCTGTGTGTGTAGCTGCGTGTTTAAAATGGATAATTACACACAAACAACTTGCAAGCCATTAAATGTGGCTTGCAATGAGGGTAGTAACCTCAATAACAATTTTATGCAGATAGACTTTATTGTCAACCAATTGTCAGAGATAAATATGGAGGGGGCAGAGGGGACTTCATGAAATCACATCACAAACTAAGTTAATTTCTAATAACTTTATTAACTCTTCATGGAATGGAAGGGCAGGTTGGCTGGTCTACTTCATAAAATCAGCAACTGTCTGGGTGGCGTTGGACAATGATTTCAAGAATCTGGGGCTACTTAAAATTAGTTTGCGGTTTTCTTTCAAACAAGAATTGTGCCTTACTTGTCCTACGAGCCTTGAAATGAAATAATGGGAGGGTTGGTAATTTGGTTACTGAAGTTCCATGTTGTCCTTGTCAGTGCCATTGGTGTCGAATGAACCAACACCCGAGGCTACCAAAAACATTTTTATGGTGATGATGATGGTGATGCTGGTGGTGTGTAAAGGCATTTGCCGTTTTGGCGGTATCTTGCGATTTAACCATGCACTCGTTGTTGTTGTAGCTGTTAATAATGTCTTATGGGATAATAACTTAAGACTTAACTTCCATTTAACAAGATATAAAACAAGAACAACAATAACAACTGCAATAGCTTAATATTGTAATAATCTTCTCCCACACTACATTTTTACACACACATACATGCATATGAATATCCTTTGCTATGAACACATACGAATATCATACCATTATTGTTACTTGTATCGTTGGTGTCCTGCTGCTTTCTTCATGTGTTGGATGGGAGTTCCTCCTTTGCCCAGTTCAGAATATATGAAAGTGTCTGGCTATAGTGGTCATCTTGGTACTTAGCTTAGCTAAGTCCAGCAACAACCATACTAATTTGTTAGTGTCACAGGGAGATACCATCTACTTCCAGCTGTGGTTGCCACTACAAAATATTAATACAGCAACAACAAACACTGCAACAGAGTAATAAAACTAAGAAAGTCAAATTTGTAATAAAAATTAATCTATTGAGATTTTACCCTCGAAAGTTCCAGCCAGTGGTGATTTAACATTGTTGGGCGTTAATTACTAATTGTTCTGGGGCAGTTAATATATATTGCCGAGGTAAGTGATTGAATGTAATTTGTATTATATTAATAATATGGTATGTTATTTCTTCTTCTTGATATACTAGGGACTTGGCTGGATTGTTCAGTTTTCTTGATGATTGCTCAGTTTCAAGTTAAAATTCAATTTGTTCACCTAAACAACATGTTCCCAGTACACTTCAATAACTCGAGCAATAATTTTCATGTTATAATTATCGAATAATTTTAGCTCCTTTTATATCAAATCGAAACCAGTGAGCGAAACAGTACAGTCGGACAAGACCGACCATATGATATCCTACACAACTACCTCTTTATTTTAACTTCAGTATATCTCCCATATCCGTCCTCTTCAGCCAATATATTTGATATCCAAATTAAATACTGGCAATTTTTCCAGGAAATTTTGAAGTTTTCACAAAATTGTTTGGTTCATTTGATAGATTATTATCAAAAGAGTGTACAATTTCTTGACGTTCGGATCATAATTTTGACTTCGCGTTTAGAACCAGTAAGGAGTGTTCAAATGTCGGACGGGCTGACTATATGATACCATTCACCACTTTCGATACATACAGATATGATCGTACGTACAATATCCTGTCCATAGCACAGATATAGCATCATTTGAGGAGGATTTACATGGAATCGGTCTTAATTAAATATGAGAACTATATAGATATATGTACCTCATGTAAATAGGACAGACTTAGGTTCTGCGGTGTACCATTTGTATGAAATGGAATAAAGTTATATATGAGAGCTGTACGTAAATCTGTACCGATTTAAAGCAAAATTGGCATACGCCATTGACATTGGTGCAAAGTGTACAGTCAAAGATTTAATCTGAATCGAACAAACGTTGGGTATTGGTGCGAAATGAAAAAAATTAAAATTTCGGTATTTTTGGGTTCTTCACCACACTGTGTTACATGGTATTATGTATTTGTGCATATATTTGTAACAGGCAAAATGAAACGAGATAGACACATGGTTCCTTTTGAGAATATAAATAGAATCACTTTATGCATGTCCGTACGTCCGTCTGCACACGTTAAATTGTTAACAAGTACAATTCGCATTTGTGATACGAATTGGATGAAATTTGGCACAGCTCATTTATTTGGCCCAGGGACGAACCCCATTGAAATTGGGAAAATCGGTTCAGATTTATATATAGCTCCAATATATATATATATATATTTTTTTTTCCAGTCTGACTTTGATACTTTCCTTACTGATTTTAGACTCAATTCAATACGGTATGAAAAATTCCTTAATCAGAAATCCTTCAGTGTTTGATGCATCATTTACATAAAAACGGATAGCAGTACCGATTTCAATAAAACGTAACTCACTTTTATTCTATACTCAACTAAATGTGTTATGTTATGGACAAACCTTGGGAGTTTGGTGTCTCATTTACATGGAATCGTACAAAAATATGTAGTGTATATGGAAACTAAATATAAATCTGAAACGATTTTCACGAAACTTAGCATATGTGAATTCTGTTTATATAAGGTGAATTCTGTTGATATTCTATATTCACTACGCTATGCAAAATATAAATAAAAGGCTCATGTACCATTTGCATAAAATCGGATGAACATATATATGGAAGCTTTATTTCAATCTGATTAAATTTTCACGAAACTTAGAACATGTAATTCTATACTCAATTTAATAAGCTATACTAAACTTCGTGTAAATAAAAAAAAAAAAAAAAAAAAAAAATACAGTGGCCTTGGTGCACTATTTACATAAAATCATACGAAAATATGATATCATGTAGGTTTTGTGCACCTTTCAAATCGAATCGAACGATTTGCACAAATTCCAATAGGGCTCGTTCTTAGGTTAAACAAATGAGCAGTGCCAAATTTCATATAAATCGGATCAGAAATTTGACCTGTTACAATATAACAGATCGACGGACGGACATAGACAAATCGACTCAGAAAGTGATTTTAAGCATATTCTCAAAAGGAAACATGAGTCTACCTCGTACCCTCAACTACCAAAAAGTAGGATCGAACAAAAATGGGTCAGGGGATCTTTTGTAACTGAGGAGGTTGAAGAATGCCATTCTATGTCATGCAGGTCTTATTTATAATGGGAATGGAACAGATATATTTTTTTTGCTAATGAATAACCCAATTACAATTAGAGAAAATCGATTTAGATGGTAAACTATCCCAATTGCTATACTAAAAAATACAAAGTTCTATTTTAAATATTTCGATCTATATCGTGATTTCAACAGTCAGATGGACATGGTAAAGCAGTATGGACACTGTCAGGCATTTTTCTGTGCATACGAAACGACAATATTACCCAATTTTTGGAATATCTAAATCTAGCAATCCAACCTACCTAACAACCATATGATACCCTACACAACTACGGAACTTTCTACAGATCTATATTTCAATTAGAGGTAAACCACTCCTCTTTCTTATCCTGGCACATTTTCTGAATCTTGGGTGAACATTTACGCCAAAAGATGCAAATATTTTAATTTTATACTGAAAAGTCTTGATTGATTTAACCGCTGAACCGTTCATTTTAAAAACTGCCCTTCTAATTAGTTGGCCAGATTTCCTTCTTAATGTGACGTGTTTTGATGTTCGGCTTATATGTGTGGCCAATAAGCGACTTAAAAAACACTCAAACTAAAGTTTTAGGTCTATATCTAATATTCCAAAAAGACCCCTTTTGGCCTATGGAGGAATTAAAAAACACTCAAAACAAAGTTTTAGTTGCATACCTAATAGTCCAATGTATTCGTTTACAAAATACAATGGGCAGAATCGATGTATACATGTGTATGTGTATTTCATTCTCTAGAAATTTGCAATAATCACATATTTTACGGAATGGGGAACATTTTCCGCTTTAAGGGGCTTTTCGAGCCACCACCTATATTGTGACCTAAATTGTTGGTTTCCTTAGATGGACATATTGAAATTAAAAATCGGAGACAATAAAAATTGGAGTTTTGACCAAGAAAATCGATTCTGAATCACCGTGCGACGTGTGAGTTCAATTAGATTGTATTATGTTGTCATTTGTTTTTGCGTAATGTCGCTCCAACTTTCGATTCATTCAGTCAGAGTCTTAATTATAATTTTTAATAAGCGTGTTCATAACATTTACTTTAAAATTACTTTCATTAACTACACAAATCTGAAATTAATTTAAGAAAATTATTACATTTCTTTAATGACAATAGCTCAAGTTACTCATATATCCTTTCTTCCCACATAGCTATCAAAAATTATCGCCACTTTACACTTTACACTTTGCAAACAAAAACACCCACACAAAACAAAAAAGGATCAACAATTTCGGCAAGTCCTCAATTCGTTGACCACATAAATATTAACATTTCAGTACATCATTCTTTGATTGAATCCATTATCTCATCAATTGTAACAACATTTTGCAAAAATCCTTCAACAAATTTCCCCAGATAGTGATGATGACTCCTGCGGAGACAAAAGCCGTTTGCTACGAATCAACGTCAGAACAGCCAACACCATCAGCAACAGCAGCAACAACAACAACAAATCGTTTATACACAACACACAGGACATCAATGTGCAACGACAGGCAGACAGACGGACGAATGAATGAACGAAATCCGTTTGTTGGTGATACAACAAGAACAACTATACGATTACGATGCCATCATACCATGCGATTCAAAGTGATATACAATCACTCACTCACTCATTCGCTCACCCAAAGACAATGACAACAATATCAAGTACCAAACGGCAGCAGGAGCAACAACAACAACAGCAGCAGCAAAACATCACCACTACAATCAGGATACAAACATATGTACGACAACATTACTGGTTTCTCTGTGTGTATGCACCCTTAAGGATATGTAGAACCATCAGGACATCATGCTATATACTCGCAGCAGTGTTCTACTGCTACAGATCGACACGACACAAATTATCACGTTACACTTGAATGCGTGACGCACATTCCACAACTGTTGTTGGTTGGCTGGCTGATTGGTAGATAGGATAGGATGTGAGAAAATAATTTCAACAATTTCAGTAGGGTCCCACAAAAAACTACTGGCACTTATTTTGTTTTTAACCAATAAGACCTGAGATGTATAACCGTTATTGTGTGTGTATGTGTGTTTCTTCGATACGAGTCAACGAGTGGGTGTGAAAAGGAAGGGGGCTAGAAAAGGAAACTTCATCAGTGTGAAGACAAACGTGTTGAGGATCCTCAGCATACCGTAAGTGTAAATGCGTACACACACAAAAGTCAATTTTAACTATCGTCGAACAACAAATTACGACCTTATATTTATCCTGAGAATGGGATTGTATTTTGATTGTGAGACTGTTGAACTTTTTGCTTGTTACGAGGGTTGCTATTTGCTTACCTACATAACTATATAAGACGCCAAAGAGATGTTAAGTTCTGCGGACTCCTTAATTCGGTTAAGACATTTATATGGGGGCTGTTTTATTGCATTGGGTGGAATTAGGTTTTCCATGGTCTATAATAATGGTCCAATTTAAAGACACTCAGATTGGGAAACTGGGGTAGGAACTTCAACATAACGAATTTGTATGGGGGTTATTTTAAAACATTCTAGGAAGAAGATTTTTTATTCACCAGAAATTGGATATGCTAAAATATACCTATTATAATATGAGGAATTTCAAAGAAAATCTTAATAAAATGAGACAAGACCTCTGTAGGGGGGCTACCGAACCATTAAAAAAACGACTTAAATAGCAGTCATATACCACCATGCTAGTATACTGATTGGCATGCCTCGACTGACAGGATCAATTTAGTTCTGGTTCTAAACAACATTGATTTTGTCATTCCGGAACAATATACTTGTTTGTGATATATTACCAGAATTATGCCCTATTAACACAAAGGAAGTCTGGAGTCCTGTATATGTTTGATGCTTGATATGTGCTACGTACATCTCATTTCCAATGGAGGTTTATCTGAATGTTTTTCTATTAGGTCTAGGTTCCCTCAGTAATATTTATTTGAAACATCAACATATTGATCGTCAATTTTTCGTTGACCAGGAATGTACATATCTTCTAGAACTAATACATGAAGATCAAAGTCCTCATGCAGCATCTTGTGAAAACCCCACCTAATCAACTTTGGTATAAATTTGGATTTAGTGGATTTAGTATAAATTTGGATTCGGCTTAAGTGTTTCGTTGACCAGTTCCATAGCAAAGCTGGTCACTTAAGCATAAAATTTTGAGTGCATACCTCTATCCTCATATTATTTTCTTTCGGTGAGGATTTCTATAACAATTCCAAAGTTTTACAGAATATTCTGCAGATGGATTTTTTCACAGTGGGGTCCAAAACTTTAAAAAAGCAGGGGTAGTTTTCGTCTTTGTATGAAACGCTTTAATGGCCTTAATATTTGCGTACCTGTGTCTAATAGGAATAGGATAGACTACGGATGAAAATACAGTGACATAGGCAGATCAGCGTACATTTATAGGAATTTTGGTGCCCCATTTACTTGAAATCGGGAGAAGCTATATATGGGCGATATATCTAAATCAGAACCGATTTTCACGAAACTTAATACACATCATTCTAGACTTAATTCAGTACGCCAAAATTCGTGTTAATCGAAAATTTGTGAAAATCGAAATCGGTTGAAAATACATATGGGAGCTATATCTATATATGAACCGGTTTTCAGGAATCTTTACACACATCATTCTAGACTCAATTCAGTACGTTCTGCCAAATTTCTTCCAAATCGAAAGAGATATAGAGACTTTGGTACACCATTTACATAAAATCGGACGAAAATATATATGGGATAATATCTAAATCTAAACCGATTTTTACGAAACTTAACACACATCATTCTAGACTTAATTCATTGCGGTATGCCAAATTTCATGCAAATCGTAAGAATTTTGTTGCACCATTTACATAAAATCGGACGATTTACATGGGAGCTATATCTAAATCTGGAGCGATTTTTTCCAATTTCAATATAGTTCGTCCTTGGGTCAAATAAATGAGCTGTGCCAAATTTCATCTCATTGCACTTTTTTACCGACTATATGATACCCTTCACAACTTTGTGTACATACAAGAGATGCTCATATTACAATATCCTTTATATAGAATAGTCATATCATATTTGGAGGACCATTGAAATGGAATCTAACGAAATTAACAGATACAATCTGAAATCTATGAAAAATTTAATGTCAAGCATCGAGCAAAATATGTATAAGATCTATATATAAATGTACGTCCTTGAGCAACCGTGGCATACACCATTTGATATGGTGCAACACTATGCGTTATACAAAATTTATCTCGACACAAAATCCAATACACCTTATTCTAGGTACGTTGTGCACTTTAGTTATATGGTACATCATTTTAATGAAATTGGATGAAGATGCATATGGAAGCGATATCTAAACTTGAAACGTCTTCAATCCAATACCCTATGCAATATTTCATATAAAGCGAACAGACATAGGCTCCTCCATTTGCACAATTGACATAAAATCGGACTACAGTATATATGTGAGCTATATTTAAATCTGAACCGATTTGAAACTTAACCAAATCATTCTAGACGAAATTCAATACACGCTGCAAAATTCCGTGAATATAGAACAAACATAGACTCCTCGCCATTTACATAAATCGGACGAAAATATATATGGGAGCTATATCTAAATCTGAACCGATTCCAACAAAACATCGAATACACCAATCTGGACCTAATTCAGCACTCTGTGCAATATGTTATTTCAATCGGACCAATATTGGGTATTTGGTGCACCATTAACTTAAAATCGGAGTAAACTATATATGGGAGCTATATCTAAATCTGAACCGATTTCAACCAAACTTGGCATACATCAATCTAGACCTACTTCAATACTCTGTGCAAAATTTTGTCTCAATCGGATCAATATTGATAGTTTGGTGCACCATTAACTTAAAATCGGACGAAACTATATATGGGAGCTATATCTTAATCTGAACCGATTTTCTCCAATTTCAATAGGGTTCGTCCTTGGGCCAAATAAGTGACATGTACCAAATCGGATCATAAATGCGACCTGTACTTTGTTCACAAAAATACATGGACGGACGAACAGACGGAAGTGCATAAATCGGCTCAGAAAGTGATTCTATGCATATTCTCAAAAGGAACCATGGGTCTATCTCGTTTCCTTTTGCCTGTTACAAACATATGCACAAAGACATAATACCTTGTACCGCAGTGTGGTGAAGGTTATAAAAAGTGACCGAAATCTTCGAAATGCCGAATATTGGGGTATCGTTATATGGGGCGAGGGTAGTGCTTAGCCCCGGTTAAAGACCACAATTCGGTTGAAATATAAGAAATTTTAAATTATAGTACACGTTTGAGATTACAATTTCTTACTAGCCAGCCTAAATTGATGTAGCTCTCAATTTTATCAGTATTTCTAAAATATTGATATATTATATGGGCTGGGCAATATTGCCAATTTTTTAACATAGCTGAAGCGGAGGTTCACCCCTTTATAACTCGGGAATTACTTAGGTATATTAAAAAAGTGAATAGTTTTGTGTTAATTGGTCTGTCGTAGCAAACTGCTCATGATATTGACCTCCAAACTTTATTTTGGTGGAAGCTGTGTCTACTTTAATGTAAAAAAATGTGTAAAAACAGGTTGAGGCGAACCAGTTTTTTTATGTTCCCTATCGATTTGTGATTAAGCCACTCATTTCACGGTCTTCGTGTCAAAGTAAAACTAGAAGCCAACAAAATGGGGACTACGCCACTTATGTATCATTTTTCAAAATTTTAACTGCATCTACCTTTAAATGAAGATGACATTTTGAAGCTCGATTTTGAGTGTTTTTTTAATTGTACTTCTAGCTTTAATACGCAAACAGGAATTTCTAAAAATCGATTATAAGATTATTGTAGTCGCGAATCTGCGTAATTTGATATGTATTTTGTGTATGTAGTATGCACAGCTTCAGAGTAATACTCATCCGAAGGTTCGAATCTTGTGCGATCAAATTTCTAAAAAAACAATTTTTCGGGCCAAATTTTTAGATCTGTCAACTGAATGATATGGGTACCCGCGATCAATAAGGTTTTTTACGTTTCGGATGATATAAAATCTTCTTCGTGAAAATCCATCTACTAGAACGGCGGGAACTGGCCTTCCAAAAACACGAAATTAGGCAAAAAATGTTTTTGAAAATATCGCGGATTTAATTGCGTTTTCTGTGGATCATTTCCGCTTCAATAAATGACCTCATACGGATTTTGATCTTTTTCGAAAAGAGAACTTTAAAAACTTCAGCCGAAAGAGAGATGTACCCAATTTATCTCAAAAATAGTGTGAGCTGGCACATCCATGGTTCTTAATGGACCACATTGAAATCGCTATAGATCGATGTATTTTTTTAGGGTGCACACTGAAATCGGATGCGCGTTAATGGCATATGGAGTTTTCGGAAATTATTCGCGTTTTACGATTTTTTTGGTACTTCAATGCAACGTCTGGCACATCGTAGCCGTCAAATGAAATTTCGCAAAATATACATGGGTTGGAAGATAAACTTCAGTACTTCTTGGAAACCGCATGCGCATCAAATGATTTTGAGAATTACGCGATTTAGACGCAATTTAAAATGTATATTTCATAATATTATTTTATTTTAAGGTTTATTCCTATTTGTAGAACCCCAAGATTTATCGGAAGGGTCTTGCTACAATCCACAAGGTGTATACTTAAACACCAAATGTGATTATTTTTAAATATGTCAATTTTTCGACGAAATTCGGGTAAAATAGCAGAATAACCTCAACATTTTTTTCTGAAATTTCTTGTATAAAATTAAAAAAGAAATATGATGACATTATTTTTTCGAACCAAAAACAAATATTTTTCCTCAATATCTTGATTTGTTGTCGCTCTGATTTACACACCGCTACACGGACTTGTGTGATTTTGATGTCATTTGATTCATAATGGGGTTTAGATTATGTAGATATTTTTAAATTAATTTTTAGGTGTGTGTATGTCATTAATATAATGAACATATTGATGTAATCTCCTATATTTTTTTATTTTTCTCATATTTCGCGAAGATGTGCAACTTTATCGCGATTATTATAATATATTCATATTCTTATTTTACGGAGGAAGATCTATATCAATGTTTTTGGTCAATATAATAAAGGGCGTAATTTTAAGATTTTTTTTCTTATGCCCAAAATTAAAACCTCGATAACTTTTGCGCGCATCAACCAAATATTTGATCGCGAACGGTTTCGGAGTCACAAAATTTTTCTCTATATGTGTACCAAAAATAATTGATGTACCACAAAAACAAAGAAGCTGATTTTTTGAAAATGGAATATTAAAAAATTGGCAATATTGCCCATATACATATGTTCTTATAAGAACCTGGGTAAATTTTTTGTGCACTCCGTTTTGCGATATTCCACATATTTCCAAGAACAGTTTGAATCTCTTTGAAACAGTGAATACTCAGCATGGCATCTTTTTGTTCCCCAGTTTTATGGTGTCGATGATGCTATGATAGTAATACTGATGACGATGATGAAGACCTGAATGATGGTGTGGCATGGTTTGTCAATGATGGTATTCCCCGGTACTCGGTAGCAAATAACAACGAGGGGTTGTGTCGAAAGTGAATTTGTATTAATCGGAATTGGCCAAAAAATGCATTACAATGCTATGTACCGTGAGTCTGCAGAATGAACAAGAAGTACTCAGTTTATGGATGTCCTTGTATGAGAGTGTGCGACGATGTGTGTGTGTGTACTTTTGTAATTGGCAAACCATTCACAATTTGCATTATCACATTGATTTGTCTCAATGTGCCATTTATCGCAGTAGGTGTTTGTCTTTCAGTCATTGTCAGTGTATCCATCCATCCGTCTGTCTGTATGCCTTTCATTTTGTGCCAGTGCAGTCTGGAGTGTGGCACCGTCGTTGTTGCCTGATTCGAATGCGTTGATTGTTGCTCTCATTGCTGGCAGCTCGGTAGCAGCGGACAGACAGCAGGCATGTTGCTATTTATTGTTTGAGTAGCAGTTAAGATGTCAATGCTACTGCTGCCGGTATTGAGGAATCCAACACTTCAAACTTTGCTTTGCTCGACATGGCCATATTGTTCGGAGCGGGAGTGGACACTCGTATATCATGACCGGGTAATTCATTATTGTTGTTATTGCCTACCTACCGTGATGTGATATGCTATGCTGCTGTGCTGTTATGTTGTTCTTCATTCAATGTGATTTTCCATTTCCTACTCTACAGCCTATAGCCTTTCGTGTTTAATTGCATTTTCCAAACGAGGCTCATTGTCAGATGATAGTGATATTTGATGCTGCCACCCTGAGGTTGGTTGGTTGGTTCGTTGCTCACTCACAGTGACTATATGGATGCTGATATGTATGTACGATTGTGTTGGTTTTGCTTGTTGGCGTTGACAATGGCGGCGATAACTTTATGATAATAAACGGGAAAAATTACTTAAGGCTTCACACTTTACTCATACACACATCCGACCAACCCCTCCATACAAAGTGGAAATCAAAAAGGCACTACATCTCCAACTGATTGCAAAATGACGACGACAATGATATAGCGCCTGAAAGGCGTCATATAATTATGTCCCATAATATGAAAGTAGCAACCAAACATGCATTGCTCTCCAGTAGCTGTCCTGATAATACTGAACTATGGCGTACGTTACAGTTACTCCCTTACAGCGAGTAGTAATGCCATAAATATCATTGATGACTGCAGTAACACACAATGAACAGACTCACACACTGGCAAATAAAGAAGCAACAACAGCAAACCAAAGATCTGACGGTGAAGATGAAAAAAGTCGAGAAAAAAAACACCGGATGAACATGGCCCATCGAGTAAATGATACGAAACAATGAGATTTATGACAATGTTCACCTAGATTTCGTTACATGATGTTGCGTCCTGTAGGTAGAACAAGAGAAATTAGTAATAATTTAGTGAACGGTCTATGTAGGAAGAATTTAAACCTGGAAGAATAACGCTTGTAGTATAGTAAGAAAGTGCATTAATCGAAAGAATGGAATTTGTCGTAGCTCATTTATTTGGATCAAAGGGAGTTCAGATTTAGATATAGGTCCCATATATAAATTTTCCGTCCGTCCGTCTGTCTGTCCATGTTAAATTGTAAACAAAGTACAGGTAGCATTTATGATCCGAATTGGATGAAATTTGGCATATTGAAATTGGGAAAAATCGGTTCAAATTTGATATAGCTCCCATATATAATTTCGTCCGATTTTTAAAAAATGGTGCACCAAAGAGTCACCAAGAGCCGATTGGCACGAAATTTTGCGCAACGGACTGAAATTTGGATAGCCTAAAGTGTGCCAAATTTAAATGAAATCGGTTCAGATTTAAATATAGCTCCACATATATATTTTCGTCCGATTTTCAGCAAATAGTGCACCAATGAGTCAAATTTAGGCCGAATGACACGAAATTTTGCACAACGTACTGAAGTTAGGACAATTTAACGTGTGCCAAGTTTTATTGAAATTGGATCAGATTTAGATATAGCTCCCATATATATTTTAGTCCCATTTTTAGTGAATTGTGCTCCAAAGAGCCAAATTTAGGCCGAATGACACGAAATTTTTTACAACATACCGAAGTTAGGATAGCCTTACGTGTGCCAAGTTTTATTGAAATCGGTTCAAAGTTTGATATAGCTTCCATGTGTAACATATCGAAATGGGTCTTCAGTAAAACTTATAAGTAAGTTTCGATGAAATTGGTTCAGATTTAGATATAGCTCCCAAAACATTTTTGTCCGATTTTACGTGAATCGCCCACCAAACTCTTCATGATTTTTCGATTGACACAAAATTTTACACTACGTTCTTAAGATAGTATAGCCTAATATGAGTTAAGTTAAGGTATTAAACTGAGATTAGAATATTACGTTTCGTAGAAATTGGTTCAGAGGCAAATATTGTTCCTATATATATTTTCGACTGACTTCATTTAAATTGTCTTCCAAATAATGAGCTAGTGTCCAATTGAGCCTCTGTGTTGTAGCCTAATGGATAGTTTGATTCAAATCAGTTTACATAATGTTGTCCCTTTTGCGCTGATCGAGAATATATCGAGCCCTTCCCGCGAAAATGTTGTAAGCGACATTTTTTCGATTTTTCTTTTTTGATAGCAATCGATAAAGAATACTCCATTACGTCAAATCTCAAAATATTAGAACTCTATTAGGAACCGTTATGATATTAGAGCAAAAACAATTTTAATGTAAGTACAGTTTTTATTTTGTTTACGTTTTATGGTGACAGCGAATTGTCGCTTACATTAAAATAACATATTAAGTTATTATGAAATAATTCGGTTATTTACAAGGAATATCGCTCTGAACGGTTTTGAATAAATACCTTCTTCTAAAGTAAGTTGGATTTTGAAAATAGTACTCGAACTTTCTATTAAAAACAAAATATTTTAAAATTTCAGTGGCTCTTGTACCTTATAGTGATAGTGAAAGTGACAACCCAATAGAAGATGAAATGATCATAGGCAAAAGAGGTTATAAAGTCAATAGATTAAAACGAATTGTTGGAAACTTATCAAAAAGAGACACTTCCGTTCAACCTAACCCTTGCATAAACAAAATATGTGGGAATGAATGCGGCCAAAAACTTTCAGAGTTAGATCGACAACACATAAATGAATTTTACTGGGGAATGTATTTCAAATCAAGGCAAACAAATTGGTTAGCTTCTTGCGTAACACGAAATAATATACGTAGACGAAGATCGGACAGCAATAAAAAAAGTATAGTTATACCTACATGATAAACTTCAAAAATATTTATTTTAAAGTTTGCAACAATTTTTGCTTAAAACTCTTCACATTTCCCAAACTCGTTTAGTGTCAGCTCGAAATCAGTCAAATGTAACAAATATACAGACAGATAAGAAAAAATCTACTGTACCCCATAATAAATCAGATCCATCAAAGGTGAACATTTTGAAGAATTTTATTGAACAACTTCCCGCCGTTCCTTCACATTATTGCAGAAATAAAAGCAAAAAAATGTACCTCCCTCAAGAATTTCGTAACATAAAAGGTTTATACGATGTTTATAAACAACATTTGAAAAATAAGGACAAAGAATCTGATATACTCCTTAAGAGTTTTTCGTCACATTTTTAAAAACGAAAACGGCACTAGAAATGGTTATGAGCCTCTATTGTGACAGTTGTGCTGGCCAGAACCGCAATCGAAGTATGCTTGCCACTATTTTTTATTTTCTTAAGGAATCAACCTTTGTAACAAATATTAAAATAACTTATTCATTGCCCGGGCATACAATGATGCCCGTGGATTCAATACATAGCACTATTGAATCATTCGTTCGTAACAGAACAGTTTGGCCCCGAGTGAATGGTATACCTTAATATCTAATTCAAGAACAAATCCCAATGGTTACAAATGTATTGCGATGAGTCATACTGATTTTAAGAATTGGAAACAGTATTCAGAAAATATATTCCCAAATTCCTGTAAATAATCTATGCAATATATAGATGTGCAATATTTCAAAAAGATAATCCTATCATTACCCTAAAGTATGGATATTTTGAAAACTCAGAGACAAAAAATATTGATACGAATAGACGACATACAAGAAGGAATTTGTCACCAAGCTCTTGCCCCCAATCACTATATGAACACCCACTTCCGATTTCAAGAATGAAATACAACGATTTAACACATCTTTGCAATAAGAACAATATTCCGCCAAAATTCCATGGTGAATATATAAATTTTAATAACAACAATTCAACGATGGATACACTTCCAGAAACAGATGAAGAAGATTAACCTTCAATCGTCGAATTAACTATTTCATGAAATACAACAATATTTTATTTTTATTTATGTGAAGTTTGATGTAAAATTTGCCTATTAATTTTATAAATGTTCAAGAAAAATAAAATAAACCACAGGAATTACCTAAAAACTTGTACTTTTATGCTGAGATCAATTAATGTAACCGACACTATAAGGAGTAATCGTTCGGTTTTATGACAGCGAAAAAGATGTAACCGACAAAAACTACCGTTATATTGCAAAAACAACATTTTTTATTATTTTATGTTATAAATACGACTCCGTACAAAGACTATGTATAATTTCATTCAAAATTTTTGGATATATAAAAAGTTATACAATAAAAACCGTCTGTTGTAAAATTTTGTTTTTGTCGCTTACAACATTTTCGCGGGAAGGGCTCGATATATGCTTTATAGGTCGGAAAAGTTATAAACGGAAACACAAACTTAATATATCCTCCATGCTATGGTGGAGGGTATAAACAGGTACAAATGTACACGGTCATTGCTCGCAGTAACCCTACGATCGATAACGTCGGTTCACATCTAAACACATTTAATTTATTCCAATTTCATGTCAATGGTTATTCAAAAAATTGCGAAGTCTGTTAGGATACATCCCTTGAATATATCCAAAGTGGTAAAGGGTATCTCATATAGTCGGCTCCGTCCGACTTTACTACATTCCTTACTACTTATTAATAATCTCCGTCATCGAAATACTCATTTCTGACCCTATAAAGTATATATATTCTCCGTTTGTCTGTTGTGACTACTGTAGCTATATCGGTCTATTACAAAACCGAACCCTAAATTCCAAAAATGCGACCAAGATGTTCAAAATTCGAAAAAAATTAGGGGACCACTTTCCAGAGTGGTTCTACATTGACCACATCGGTATGCGAAATTTCGGTTCGGACTCCGACTTCTGCAATTTGTTTAGATCGTAATCGTGCCAAAAATAGCTAGACTACATAGTCCTCGTTCAGATATGATCTTATCAAAGCCCCACATTATAGCACTGATCGTTCTAACCATAAGGGGTACATCGAGGGGTACGATGTTTCAAACGGAATTCCAATTTTACCCCAACTTCACTGCAACCGACTCTCCACAGCTATTAAATTACAATAGTGTAACATGTAAGAACTTTTTAGCTGTTGGACTTTTTTGTTAATGTTCGTATTTTGTTTTTGTTTATCGTTGAACAACACTTCAATATTTGTAACATGTTCCAACTGCAGAATACAATCAGTGTTAAAATACAATAATAACAACAACGACTATGACGACGACGAAAAAATAACATTTGTACAGTTGTTGTTACTCTTATTAAAATTGTTTAATTAACTAACTGTATCAACAAATTGTATAAAAACATTGCTAATTGTATCCGGCCAGAGTGAATCGACAATTGCACAAATAACTATAACAACCACAACAACAAAATTAACAGCAACAACTACAACATCGACGACAACGGCAAACAGGCAGACAAACAGACAGACACCATTTAGTAGTCAAAAACATTTAAATTTGTCACTTCGTAAAAGACATTATCGTAAAGTTGTGCAAAGGCACATCCGGTTGCTGTTTATTGTAAAACTCTCTAATATGACTTCTGTGCGTATTTTTGTGTGTCTGTGTATGTGTGTGTTTTATCGAATAACGTTTCATTTGTTTTTTTTTGTGTTTTGTGAAATTTTTGATTACAAGCTACTGGCCAGGTTCCATTTAGGCCAGAACATGCCAGAGGTGATGCAGAAGGCATTACGCAACCATGTAAAATCATTGATTACACAACAATAACACGAAACAATCACAAAAACTCTCTCGAAAAACGGTAAAACTGCGTAAATCAACAGGAAAAAGAAGTGAACACTGGAAGTGCTTTGGCATGGACTGGCTTCGCTTGTTGGCCAAATTAGAGACGTCGACGAGGAATAGAAAAAAAAGAAATACGTTCAAGCAATTGGCCCACCGAAAACAAGGAAACAAAACACGAAACATATCGAGCGACGCAATATGTGAGTGTTCTTGGATGTTTAACAGGCTAAATAAAGACCAACAGAAATTTTAAAATGAAACAACCAACACAAACACACATAATACATGTGTTCGGACTATACGCATAAAAAGTTGCGAATGCTTGTTGATCAGTGGTGGACTGACAAAGGCCTTGGCAAAGTAGTGGCCAAGGGTGGAAGGTTTATCTACATATACACGGTCTTTCCGTAGCCCCAGAAAGAAGTCTAATGGTGCCAATCGCATAATATTGGTGGCCAGTTGACGAGAAATTACGGGGCCTGAAAATGTCTTTTGCAATAAAGCCATATTCGCTGATTTGTGTAGCATGTGACACCCTGATGAAACCATATATTCTTTAAGTCGTATTCTTCAACAGCATACAAAAACTAGTAAGCAAGGTAGTACAATCGGGCGAGTCCTATCATATATTAGGACTCGTCCGACATGCCACTATGGCCATGTCAAAGATATGCATTCTAAGAGACATCCCATTTTTTAAGGACATAAAATCGGATAAATTATATTGTATGAGATATGACCTATATGTGAACCAACTTTAGATATTCCATACACATGTCATTCTGCAACCAATGCATTCGGACAGGCTTAGAGTCATTTCCTGAGACGTTGTTGTAGACCCATTTGTGTACGGTTTTCAAAATGTTGTGCCAATCTTACAATTTTGGATTTTTGAAGCACTCAGCTTCGGACTTGATCTAGGCTTCGTAAAGGTAATAGGCTTATATAGGATTTATAAATATTAAAAATGTTGACCCTTTGTGGGAGAGGTACCAGAAGGAGTGAACCGATGGTTCCCATATTCAAACTTGATCTAGGTTTGGTTAATAGAATAGATTGTGAAAAATTGGGTTCAAATCGGAAATTCAAATCGCCTGATATTGGATTTATAAATATTATAAATTTTGACCTATATAGGTGAGGTACCAGAAGGAGTGCACCAATGGGTTCCATCTTCAAATTTGATCTAGGCTTGGTAATGATAATAGGTTGTCCAAAGTTTGATTTAAATCGGAAATTCCATTCGCCTGATATTTGATTTATAAATATTGTAAATTTTGACCTTATGTGGAGGAAGTACCAGAAGGAGTGTACCAATGGACCATGTTCATACTTGTCCATTTGCATGTTATTATAAAATTAATTTTTTGTACAATTTTTACCATTTTGTGGGGGAGGTACCAGAAGGAATGGACCAATAGGTTTGAAGTTTATATTTCACCAATTGGTAATCAATAAAAAGACAGACAGTCAGATTTTTGAACTTTGTTGTCCGTCTTGTTCAACAATAATCTTAGATTCTAAAACTACTCGGTAGATTTAGAATTCATTCTGCGAAAAAATAGTGTTCTAAATTACAGACACTCTGGTTGAAAAACTTAAATGGGACATATTTTATTTTTTGCCAGGTATCCGATATATGAACTTATTGGCACTTCCATGAGAAAGTTCCGTTAAAAATGTATTAATAGAATAAAAGAAGCAAAACTTTATGTGAGTTAATATCAAATTTGGACTTATATATAAACCACACAAATTTGTATATAAGTCATCCTTTCAGAACCCTTTGATAATTTTCTAAATCGTCAGACTAAAACCTCTATTTCATGGACACCTTCCTGATACCATTGGCTTCTGATAACAAACAAATCGTGCAACCGGTATTTGCGTTCGAGGACATCGGTGGATACCTTGCGGCATACGGGCAAGTACGCCAATATGAATGCTGGCACGAAAATATCTTACGATGCCGCGTTACGGTGTGCCATATGGGTGTACCATATGTTCAACAGACAACAAAGAGTCCAACTGCATCGCACGGCTGCTAAGACCCCATTTAGCGTAATATACGTCTGACAGGACCGACGATGCTGCACATTTTCTCCTTAAGCCGATCCAAGTGAGGGAGGACATTCATCCTCTCGCCCATGGATATGCCCAAAATAAAGTAGGGATGTCTGTTGCTGGACAATCTACCTTTCAGTAGCATTGTCACCGTCTTCTCCCCGCAACTTGGACACCCACCGTGATGTCCCCAATCACGACAATAGCCATCATTCTGGCGGTCAAATGTTTCATCTCAGAACGAGATAGAGCTTCCACCAGAAAGACGCAAGTTGATTGCGTAAATAGATATTTGCAATGTGCACTAAAACAAAAATAGATTCCTGATGACAACTGAGTACAACAACACTGAACACGTTGGGGGCACCATAGGAACTCGCGACCCTCTCGGAGAAGTAGTTTTGCCAAAGCTTCATCTCCTGAAATCCAACATCTTGCAGCCGAGATATTATCTTTTTCCAAGAAAGATAGTCGAAGACTCCCTTAAAATCGACGAAGATACCCAAAACATATCTACTTTTCGAAGTAGTAACGCATTGCTTAACGTGCAGCCATCCATCCTCAACAACAAGATTCGGTTTGAAGCCAAACTGGCACTCAGTCTCTGTTCCAGCCAATCGCTCCTGAAGCCCCTGCACCATAATCCCCTACAGTACTTTTCCAAGTACTGGTTGAAGTCTTATGCTCCGATAAGATTGAGGACTACTTCTGACCTTATCAGAGAACTTCAGTAGATTGATGATCTTTGCAGATTTCCACGCCTTCGGGAAAATGCCCAAGTGTACACACATGCCCAGCAAAAGCTCTACGTATTCCGGAATGACCTTCCAGATGATTTTACATATCTCTCCAGTGATTCCAACCAACCAGACATCGCACAAAAACAACGGCCTGCTTGGTCTCACTTATTTCCAAGTCTGGGGCAACAACCTCACTCTCCTGTGGCGGAGGCCACAGAGAAAGAATTCGGAAGTGTTGAATCATAAGATTTTGTTGGTTAGTACTGTGGTTACTTCTGCTCCTTTTTCACTACATAAAACGGATTTGCTTATTCACGTAGCTAACAATGGGCTTGATCTGTTAAGATAATTTTCCAATCGAATTCCACATTATTTTCATACATTTCAGGAATAAACGCATGTAAAATTGATTAGTAAAATTGATTAATTGAAATCGGTTCAAATACATATGTACGTCGAAATCATTTATAAGTCTTAAAATATTTACCAAATCTCATATTCAGGCCCCAGCAAATCGCAAACTCCGTCCCTAATTCTGTTCTGAGATATAGTGTGACAGCACAACAAAAACATGAAACATGAAATGTTCGGCTAGCAAACAACAAAACATAAAATAGCAACAAAAACATGAGACATTTTAGTTATGTGCTGCAGATGCACTAAAATATTCGAGGCAACAAAAACTGCAATAACAACAACAGCAACAAAAAATAGCTCAAACATCAAAAAACAAATAGCAAACGACAAAAAAAGGAGGAAACACTTGAATGCTTATACACTTAAGGAAGAACTAAGGCTCATTCACACTCACGGACATCCTAACAGTGTGGATGAGTGCTGCCATGGCAGAACGGGGAGATACCAAAACACTTGCAATCAACACAACACAACACACACACACGACACACTCACTCATTCACACTTCAAATTTGATATGTTGCGACTTGCAACTGTAACGGTAACCCAACAGGCCAACAGGATATCTGCAATGCTAAGTGGGTCGATGGTGGCCAATGGCATGTGAAACAGTTAAAAAACCATCACACCGATACAAACACACAACTAGACAATTGCATACAAACAAACACAAGAGCTATACACGTAAACTCTAAAAAATTTCAAAACGAAAAACCAAAACCAAGAAATGAAAAACAGACATAGTTTCTCAATTCCTTTTTTATAAAAAAAATTAGTCCGTCCAACAAAATCTTCTAGTCGGTCACACTTATTTTTGTTGTTTCTCAACATATAGGTAGCGCCCCTCAATACTTCAGCCACTTAAGTATTCCATTCCATTTGTTGCTCCTCCAGCTTTAAATTATGACAAGTTAAGCCACTCCACTTTTTTAGCTTTGTCTTTCCCCTAAGGTACCGGTTGGAGCGGCTATCATCTGCCAAATGATAAAATGGGTGTGAGTGTGTGTGTGAGAAGGAAGAGTGATTGCATGCGAAAGCAACTTCTTAACTGTGAAGACAACTTTACTCTGACTGTTAAGTTTCTTTTTTGCAATTCTCAAGTAGCAATTCTATTTCTCACAATCAGAATAGCTCAAGAAGAACAAGAAGACGTAGAAGAAACGGAAGTAGCTGTCATAAACGTGAATTTTGAGTAACAGTATTGGATATTTAAAAGTGGAGGATGATCATATCTTCGAGCTTTTATAATAACAAAATCACGGTATTATGAGAAGTTGTTCTAAACAGAAGAACGGACCTTTATATGGAGTTTATGTCAAAAAAATGGAATGAAATACCAAATTAATGTTAGAAAATGCGATTTAACCCTTTAAAATACTGTAAATTGGGGACTATGTTTTGACATAAAATTATTTGAATTTTTTTCAATTTGATAGAGCCATGTCAACATGGTTTCTTAACTGGGAGGTCAACATTAACTAATCTATTAGAGCTAACATGTTACGTCCATAATGGTTTTGTGAATAAACTTCAAACAGATGTCATTTACACTGACTTCAGTAAAGCGTTTGACACTAGCACATCACCTATTATTGTATAAATTGGACATCATGGGTTTTCCATCATTAATTCTTAAAATGGATAACTTCATACCTACAAATACACAAAAAGTATTATTTAATGAAATTTTCTCTAATTACATAACTGTTACTTCTGGTGTTCCACAAGGCAGTCACTTAGGTCCTGTTTTATTTGTTCTTTGCCATCAGCTATTACACGTAAAATTCTTTGTTAAACTTTTCTCAAATCTTAATTCTTCAAATCAATATATTTATTTACAAAATTTTTTTGTAGTTTTGATAAGAAATTCAAAAAAATCTTTCTTTCATGTGTCTTGTAATTACTCAATGTTGATCTTGGTGTTATTCTTAGACTTCGTTTCCACTTACATATTGAGGCTTGTGTTAATAAAGCGAAGTCGTTGTTAGGCTTTATAAAACGTTGGTCTAAAGAGTTTGATGATCCCTACGTGACCAAACGTCTCTTTGTAACTCTTGTTCGACCTACCTTGTAATACTGTTGCGTACTTTGGAGTCCTCTCTACAAATGTTATTCTGACAAAATAGAATCCGTTCAAAAACAATTTCTTCTTTTTGCTCTTAGAGGTTTACCATGGAATACAGATTTAGCTCTCCCGCCTTATGAAAATAGATTGAAACTTATAGATCTCCCAACTCTTGAGAGAAGACGTTTAATTCCGCGTAATTTTTATTACTAAACTTTTAAGAGGCAATATAGCTTCGAGTTTTTTAATTGGAGAAATAAAATTAAATGTACCTCCACGTCGTAACTACATTCCACTTAAACTTTCTTTAGCTAAATCTAATTATGAATTAAATGCGTGCTATATGTGAGGTTTATAATAAGCTGTATACCATTTTACGACTCTAGATGCCATAAAAAATGCAATCCTTCGTATGTAGTTCTTTTGTCCTTGTTCGTAGTAAATACATATATGACCGGCTGAAATTGTTTGTAGCCGGTAGTTTTCATACCATCATATCCCTCCATAGTCCGGACTATGGGGTGTACGTGCTCCTCTCGTTATGAGGAGGTGGCCCCCTCGGACGGCAGGGGCGGGAAAGAGTGGCGTGGGAACGATCGAAAAAAAAAAAACATAATTCTCTAGATGCATTACTGATGACCACGAGTGGATATCTCAAGCTCTCAAGGGTTTTGCGCCAGAATTCATGCCCCACTTATTCAAATAAAGCGCGCTTAACAACTATTCGTTCTATCCGACAGCTTCTTGTAGATAGCCTGACTGACATGGGGTTGGAATTTCAATGTTCTGAGCGGAAATCTGCTGGAACATTGTTGCTGCTTTATTAGACGACAGTTTGGATCCTGTAGCAAGGAGTTTTACTTTGCTCGTTAGGTTATGCTTCATTTTGCCCAAGGACTGTTTTCACTGCTATCGAATGGATCTAAAATACTTTCCATGTAATCTGATATCGCTAAGCTGGTAAATTTGGATGATCATCTCAAAAATTTTAAACAGAGCTATCCTCTCTGTCCTTCTCTTGACAATGGACTGATGTAATTTGAAGCTTCAATTACATGTATTCAGGGGCATGCTACTACGTTCACTCAATGGTGCTTCAACACCTGTAACGTTAGATCTTCTTAAGTTCGCTTAAAATAGACTAGGTTCTTTGTCAAGGTTATCTTGTTCTTCTTGACGTTAGAGGCATGTCTTCTTTAACTAAATTTTATAATTCGTTATACAATTTACCACACTATGGAACAGGTTATTATGTCTTTGTGCATATGTTTGTAACAGGCAAAAGGAGCATATGCATAGAATACTGAGTCCAATTATGCATGTCCGTCTGATGATGTTAAATTGTAAACAAAGCACAGGTAACATTTATGGTCCGATTTAGATGAAATTTGGTACAGCTCATTTATTTGGCCCAAAGACGAAACCTTTTGAAATTGGAGAAAATCGGTTCAGATATAGCTCCATATATATATACATATATATATATATATATATATATTTTCGCCCGATTTAATCTAAATGGACCACCAAAGTCCCTATATTTTCTCGAAATTTGACATAGCGTACTGAATTGAGTCTAGAATGGTGTGTGTTAAGTTTACTGAAAATCGGTTCAGATTGAGATATAGCTCCCATATATATTTTCTTCCGCTTTAATTTAGTGTACGAAAGTCTCTACTTTTCTTTCGATTTGCATGAAATTGGGCATAGTGTCCTGAATTGAGTCTTGAATGGTGTGTGTTAGGTTTCGTGAAAATCGGTTTAGATTTAGATATAACTTTCATAAATATTTTCATCCAATTTTATGTAAATGGTGCACTAATCTCAAAATACAGGCACAGCTTACAAAGTTTCTTGAAAATCGGTTCAGATTTAGATATAGCTCCCATATATATTTTCGTCCGATTTAGTAAAATGGTGCACCAAAGTCCCTATATAACATTATTTGCACGACATTTGGCACAGAGTACTGAATTGAGTCTAAAATGATGTGTGCAAAGTTTCGTGAAAATCAGTTCAGATTTAGATATAACTCCCATATATATTTTCTGCCGATTTTATGTAAATTGTTGATTGGCACAAATTTTGTACAATGTACTGAAATTAATATAAATTGATCCCTATCAAGTTTCGTTGAATACGGTTCAGATTTAGATATAGCTCTCATATAAATTGCTTCGTCCGATTTTATGTAAATGGGGCACCTAACTCCCAATAAATGCACACCAAACTCCGAAAGTTTGCCCGATTGAGACAACAAATTTGTACAGCGGACTAAGTTAAGTCTGCGAAGTTTTGTAGAAATCGGTTAAGATTTAGATATAGCTCGTCTGATTTTAGGTAAATGGTACACCAAACGCAAAATATTTGCCCGATTGAGACAAAATTGTGCATACCAAACTGAATTAAATCTAGGTTGACGTCAGTGAAGTTTTCTTGAAATCGGTTCTGATTTAGATATAGCTCCTATATAACCATTATTATAACCTTCACCAGACTGTGGTATAGGGTATTATGTCTTTGTGCATATGCTTGTAACAGGCAAAAGGAAATGAGGTGAACACATGGTTCCCTTGTGAACAATGTACAGGTAGCATTTTGGATCAAAATTGTATGAAATTTGGCACATGTCACATTTGGCCTAAGGACGAACCCTGTTGAAATTGGGAATAATCGGTTCAAAATACATATAAATTCTATATATATCGTCGTCAGATTTTAAATAAATAAATGGTGCTCCAAAAACCTAAACTTCGACCGATTAACACAAATTTTTGCCCAGCGTATTGAGTTAGGTTCAGAGTTTGTAGGCGAAGTTTTGTTACAATCGTATCAGATTTAGATATAGCTCTCATATATAGTTTCGTCCGATTTTAAGTAAAAAGTTGGTGTAGTCTAACGTGTATCAAGTTTTGTTGAAATCTGTTCAGATTTAGACATGGCTCCCTTATATATTTTCGTCTGATAACAGTTTGGAACGTTTCGTTCCAATCGGTTTAGATTTAAAGTAAATGTTGCACCATAGACCAAATGTTAGGCCGATTTCCACACAATTTTGCCAAACCTACTGAAGCTATTGTAGTCTGACGTGTGTCAAGTTTAGTTTAGCTACCATATATATTTTCGTCCGATTTTAAGTAAATGTTGCACCATAGACCAAAAGTTAGGCCGATTTCCACACAATTTAGCACAACCTACTGAAGTTACTGTAGTCTGACGTGTGTCAAGTTTAGTTTTGCTCCCACATATATATTCGCCCGAATTCAAATAAATGTTGTACCAAACTTCTAATGTTTGTCAGATTGACACACAATCTTCCACAGCGTACGAAATTGAGCATACAGTGACGTAATTGCAAAATTGTAGAAATGTAGACGTAGCCCATATATATTTTCGATCGACTTGATGTTAATTGGCCTGCGATTGGGATGTGCTTTAAATCGTTTTACAAATTGTTGTATACGACCAAATGAAAAATTTAGTATAATTTGCAAAATGATATGTTTATGTTTATTGATTTAAGTCGGTTCAGATTTAGATGAAGATAAAATATTTTGGTTCATTCAATCATATTAATGTTCTTTCAAAAATGCGAGCCTGTTAGGATAAATCTGGTTAATATACCCAAAGTGGTGAAGGGTCCCCGTCAGACTTTACTACATTCCCTCCTGGTTTTTTATACCCTTCACCACACCACACAGGCAAAATTAATCGAGATAGACCCATGGTTCCTTTTGAGAATATGGATAGAATCACTTTCTGAGTCGATTTATGCATGTCCGTCCGTCTGTCTGTCCACGTTAAATTGTAAACAAAGTACAGGTCGCATTTATAATCCGAACTGGATGAAATTTGGCACAGGTCACTTATTCGGCCCAAGGACGAACCCTATTGAAATTGCGAAAAATCGGTTCAGATTTAGATATAGCTCCCATATATATTTTCGTCCGATTTGAGGTAAATGGTCCCTACATATCTTTCGATTTGCACGAAATTTGGTACAGCGTAATGAATTAAGGCTAAAATGATGTGTGCTAAGTTTTATGAAAATCGGATTTAGATATTACCCCCATATATATTTTCGTCCGATTTTATGGTGCACCATTTAGCACCAAAGTACCTAAATATCTTTCGATGTGCACGAAATTTGGCACAGCGGACTGAATAAAGTCTAGAATGATGTGTGCAAAGAAAATGATGCTCCCATATATGTGTCCGATTTTAGGTAAATAGTCTAAAGTCCCTGGAAATCTTTTGAAAACCGTACTGAATTCAGTCTAGAATGATGTGTGCAAATTTTCGTGAAAACCGGTTCAGATTTAGATATAGCTCCCATATATAGTTTTATCCGATTTAAGGCAATTGGTGCACCAAAGATCCTATATATCTTTCGATTTGCACGAAATTTGGCATAGCGTACTGAATTGCGTCTATAATAATGTGTGCTAAGTTTCATGAAAATCGACTCAGATTTTAGATATAGCTCCCATATATAGTTTCTCCCAATTTTTGGTAAATGGTGTACCAAAGTCCGTGGAAATCTTTTCATTTGCACGAATTTTGCAAAGCGTACTGAACTAAGTCTAGAATGATGTGTGCAAAGTTTCGTGAAAATCGGTTCAGATTTAGATATAGCTCCCATATATAGTTTCACAACGTACTGAAGTAATATACATAAATCTCTGGCAAGTTTCCCTGAAATCGTTTCAGATATAGATATATATCAAAAACCCGATGACTGTAGAATATACCCAAAGTGGTGAGGGTATCATACTGAATTGAGCCTAGAATGATGCCTGCCAAGTTTCGTGATGCCTGCCAAG